>NW_027497665.1:0-44140 GCF_021521415.1 Bidens hawaiensis | reverse complement strand
CATATCATAATTGTCACGTGTAGATGCTCTAATTTGTGTGCGTGCATATAATGTATATATGTGTGAACCCTCGGATGGGCAAAAATAAAATTGCACTAATTTTGACGTTATTTTACTAATCTCATGAAAATAACGTTAAAAGTTGCGGAAGGTTAATCAGGCATCATGTGGTGGCGTTGATAGCCGAAAGACAAGGGTACATGCACCAATTAGCCGGTGTCCCGATGATTGAGTGCTATGTGCCTTATGTCCAAGGCTTGATGCAAAACTACTATCGAGCCGGGGGTCTCACCGGAAGCAGCCTCTCTATCCCTATGAGATAGAGGTAAGGCTGTCTACATCTTACCCTCCTCAGACCCTACCATACATTGCTATTGGTGGGATATACTGAGTACGATGATGATGATCATCATCATAACTGTCACGTGTAGTAAAAAAAACAAATAGTACTTCCACTCACTTTAAGAAGACTGTACATTATTATTATTCTGTACAAAACAAAACCACCTATCTTTTCAAGAAACACTATCTCAATTCACAAAGACTAACCATAAGAGGAAAAACAAAAACAGAATCAACGAATAAATGAATGCAAAAGGACCTAAACCATACTCTACAAACAAGTACATGTACCAGAGTTAAGACGTGTATTTTATGTTCAAATGAGACGCGGGTCCCGCACCGTCATGGAGCGCCTTCACGAGTTCAACGAATTTGAATAAACCGTTTTCACTGAACCACCTCAGTTTCCAAGTCACAGCTACACCCCGGTTGTTGAGTGATCCGTTTTCGGGTTTTCGGGATAGGTTTAACCGGGAGAGCTCTGATGTAACAGAGTTGAGCGTTAATGTCACACAAAAGCTCTCTTTCGTGTCTATAACCTGAAAAAAGAAGGATGTTAATTTGGTTTTGTGAGCAGTAAGACAATGGGCCAACTAATAGATCGATTATGATAAGAGGTGGTAATTTTGACCCGTTTACTTATTTTGCAGGGACAATATGGATTTTGGATTGTGTTTGATCTCAAATTTGGTGGATTAAAAGGTGAGATTAGAGAGTAATGGGCCAAACAGATTTTTTAGTCAGCCCACATTGATTTTTAACTTTTAACACATATAACCTCCTACATCAACTATATTCAAGGAATTAGATTATTATTGTAGTTAGGGGTGTTCATCGGGTAGGTTTTCAGGTTATTCGGACTATTCAAATTGGGTTATTCGAACATGAATTTTTTTTAACCGAATTCAAGTTCGCACCGAAATAAAAAATCGATTCGAATTCAGGTCGGATTCGGATTGATTCAATTAAAACAATAAATGAGAAAAAGGTTTAAAATAAAATAATATATATAATTGAAAAACTTGGGTATTTATTTATTTAAAAAATGTAAAAAGTATATTATTCATATATAATTTGAATATTTGGGTCGAACTGGTTTGAGAGTCAAAGAGTTGAATACGATTCGGAAACCAAATCAAGAATTCGATTCTGATAAGAGTCCCAATTTGAATACTCAACACCCGACCCCGAACTCGATTCATTATCCAAATCCGGGGCGGATCGAGTTTCGGGTTTTCCGGAGTCTGATTTAAATAACAAAAACCCCTAATTGTAGTAAACTGGTAATGCTATTGTCCTGATCATGATTAGTGCATTAATTCCTTAGGAAATACGAAAAATGGAGAAAAAAATGATTGCATATCAACCCAACCCAGTTTAGCCCGTTTCCGTTTTAACCCAGACCCGTTTTGACCCGTTACCCAACCCACCCATCTCGCCCCTCAAGTCAATACTACAGTATATGCTACCATGGCCGTTTATTTCCAGCTCGTTATTTATTGCAAGTAAAAGACATTTTGTATTGAACATAAAAGATCAATGTTGATCATCAAAATCAGGCTATATTTTGCACATGAATGTAAAATAGACCATGTAAATCAGGTGAAGGTTTACCATTTCCAAAGCATTGACAATAGAGCAGCATGTATCAAGGGAGAAGTATGGGGTATATGTGTCTTGTGAATCAAAGCCGAACTGAGAGACATCCTCAATGCACACAATCATATGCCCTCCAAGAACAAACAATGATCTTGAAAACCATTGGTTATCTGATACAGGAAAGCGACCTTTAAAGTAATGCCTTTTTCATAATATACAAGGTATAAGACTAACTAAAAGTATAGGAGCATAAAAGTCTGAAACACTAATTTAAGTTTTGTAATAATGATCAAATCCCAACTTTTGACCTTTTATCCAACCCACCCATATTGCCACCTAATACTCTTATATAAATGTTATGATTTCTGCAAAAGATAAAAGACACATGCATGAATGTATTACTCATTTAATCTTTCTATGAATCTAGAATAATGAGTAACAAGAGTCCACAAAACTAAAAAAAATACCTTCAGAATTACTTTTCCAAAATAGCACCATTGAATACTGAAGGATGTTTGTTTTTGATCCACCACATACGTCTCTCTCAAACAAAGCAACCTGGATCTTATCCAAACTGACATACAGATACAAAGCCATCATTAGCAGGTGTTTTGAATTTAATTTGATTTTTGAAACTGTTTTATCTCATTCTAATCACTTGTTAAAAATTTGATTTACACTTTCAGTTTCTGATAATCTAATTAGCTAGGGGTCAAATAAGCACTATTCTTAACAGCGCATTTTTTTATTACAACTGAATATCTGATTTAGGTTATTCACTATCATATAATTGCTATCAAAATGCACATCCAACACCCAGTAAGAAAAAAAAAAGTTTTCAGTTTCATTAAAGTTCGTAATCACCTTATAAGAGGAAACCCTTTCTTCTTGGCATTCGCATGAGAGACTTCCAATATTGATACAAGCATCCTTGATTTCTCTATGCTTCTAGTTATAAACATATATCTTGCCCCTCGTTTAGTGGACACCCTATGACATCAATAATGGTAAGATCAAAATCTACATATAGGACAAAAAAGGTGACACAATAAGTTAACGTTTCATCAAGTAAGCAAAAGCTGTTGTCTTTCTTTATATGTAAACTAGGTTGAAAAAAGTAAACAAGGTTAGAAACCCGTGTATTACCCAGATTGAAAAAAGAAAATATTTTAAATAATTAGCAATAAAGATTCAGGAACAATAAGACGATATTTTGAGATGAGATATGATTGAGATTATGATAGAACCCAGAAAACGTACTATTTAATTTATTGAAATAATAACATAGTTGGCCCGATTCGAGAGGGGCTAATCTCCAATTTAACCAATTCGAGATGGTAAGTCTCCAAATACAAGATAAACTTGATAATAAAAAATAAACAAGATATGAAGAAAGATATGACCCTAGGCCTATTTATTCTAAATAAGTGTTCGAAACTTTCCCATAAATTTAGCCCTTGACCTTGACTCCCCTAATCAAGCCTTTGACTATGACCTCTTGACTTTGACTCTCCATTGAATACTTATCAATACTTCCCGCCCGGTTAAACGACTTGTCCTCAAGTTGGAAAGAAGGAAATTGACTGTTAGTTGTATTTAGTTATAATTAGGGTTTTAGCCCATATAGTTGACTAAAGCCCATGGGCCTTTTATGGGTTGATAGCTAGGGTTTATTTGTGTATAAATAGATGTAGTTGTTTATGTGTTTCTCACACCTTCAAGTAATAAACATTACTTTCACTACAACCATCTTCTTTACATGGTATCAGAGCTACGGCTCTCGATCCAAACCCTAGCCGCGATCTGACCGGAACCCGAGTCTGACCAGCCGTCACCAGCAGCCTTCAGATCTGAAACAAGCCCCTGCCTTTGTTATTCTGTCCTGTCACGAAATCTTTTTTTTTTTTTTCGACCGTGAAAGTACTGTTCACCGACGAGCACTGTTCACGTTGGAATCACTGTTCACCCGGAGTACTGTTCATCGCCCGGAAATCACTGTTCACGCGGAAATCACTGTTCACGCCGGAAATCACTGTTCACGCCGGAAATTACTGTTCGTTTGCCGGAATTTCTGTTCACTGCCGGAAAGTTACTGTTCGCTGCCGGGATTAACTGTTCACGACGATTAACTGTTTACGCCGGAATCTGTTCCCGCCCTCCACCCGCACTTGTCACTGTTCACAGTCAATTTTCAGTTTCGTGTATCACTATGGGCGAAAATACATACATGTATACATTTACAAAAGAGAAGCATGATCTTATTCAACGGTTTCTTACCTCCCAGTTGCCTCATCCTCAAACCAGCTCGGCACATTCAGGTAAACCTTCTAGCCTTGACTTATCATGGGTGATTGATTCTGGAGCCACACATCACATGACTGGGAATCGGGGTATTTTTTCTAGTCTTCAAAATGTTTCCCATGCACCGGTACGTCTTGCCGATGGATCTTCATGTCCCGTTCTCGGCATAGGATCCATCAGTAACTCGGAAAACCTAAAACTGTCTTCTATCCTATTTGTTCCTAAATTTCCTACCAGTCTTTGTTCAGTGAGTCAGATTACCAAACAAAACAACTGTTCCGTGACCTTTTACCCAACTCACTGCGTTTTTCATGAACTAGGAACAAACCGGGTAATTGGTACTGGTTTTGAATCAGGAGGTCTCTATCGTATATCCCCGTTTTCGCATCCTGTAGCAAACTTATGTGATTCCGCTGTCAGGGAGGCTCACTGTCGGTTAGGTCATCCCTCTACAGCGGTTCTGAGGCAAATGCGACCAGATTTACCACTTTCGTCTTTTAATTTTCATTGTGAGTCGTGTCAACTTGGTAAACATACCAGGCGTCCCTATCCCCCTAGGGTGCCCAATCGAGTCAGTTCTTGTTTTGAACTGTTGCATTCTGATGTATGGGGTCCTTGCCCTATCAAATCTACGTTGGGTTTTGAATATTTTATTACCTTTATTGATGACTATTCTCGCACTACTTGGGTTTATTTGTTGAAATCTCGTAGTGAGGTATTTTCCATATTTCGAGAATTTAATGCTTATGTTCAAAACCAATTTAACAACACCATTAAAACTTTTCGATCTGATAATGCTAAAGAATATTTTTCCACCGACTTTTCTTCATACTTAAAACCAACGGCATTATTCATGAATCATCGTGTGCTTATACATCTCAACAAAATGGTGTGTCCGAACGCAAAAATCGTCACATATTGGATGTTGCTCGCACAATCATGATCCAATCACGTGTTCCTCATCGTTTTTGGGGAGATGCCGTTCTCACTGCAACATATCTGATTAACCGCATGCCCTCAACCGTTCTTCATGGTAAAACACCGTTTTCTGTACTATTTCCCAACGATGATCCATTTCCTCTCGCACCTAAAGTATTTGGTTGCGTCGCCTATGTTCATGACCATAGTCCAAAAACCATCAAACTTGATCCCCGAGCCATTCGTTGTGTCTTTCTTGGTTACTCACGGGTTCAAAAAGGGTATCGATGCTATAGCCCATCACTTCACCGATACTTTACCAGTGCCGATGTCACTTTTCACGAGTCTCCTTACTTTCTCGAGTGTTCCACTCCTGTTTCTGACCCGTTTCCCGACCTCGATATACCCACATCTCCCTTCATCCCCACCATTCCTGTGTCAATTCCTTCTACCGATCCAATCTCTACTGATTCTGACCCACCGACAGAATCTCCGCCACTGCTTTTCACATATGCTAGGCGGGGTAGGGGTCAAACATCAGCGACTCTTGATTAACACCCTGGCCACGACCCCGAAATACCCTCCGATACTCCGTCTACATCTGAGCAATCCACACCTCTCACTAATACATCCTTACCCGATCCAACAACCTCTGTTACACCCGTTTATGATCCTCCTGGTGCCCCACTTCCCGATATACCTATTTCCTTTCGCAAGGAACCCCGGAAATGTAGGACTATGTTGCCTACACCCACCTATCTCCTGAATCTCATGCGTACACTACCCTTGATTCCTACCCGACTCCCAAGAATGTGACGAGAGCTCTCGCTCACCTAGGATGGAGACAGGCTATGGAAGATGAAATTCGGGCTCTAAAGTCCAATCATACATGGGATCTTGAAACACTTCCTAAAGGGAAGCGTATTGTTGGTTGTCGTTGGGTGTTTACAGTTAAACTACACCCGGATGGCTCTTTACACCGCTTAAAGGCTCGGTTGGTTGCAAAAGGGTATTCTCAGGCATATGGCATTGATTACGATGAAACCTTCTCTCCGGTTGCTAAAATGCCATCTGTCCGTATTTGTATCGCTCTTGCTGCCATTAATCATTGGCCGCTCCATCAGCTTGATGTCAAGAACGCCTTTCTTAATGGTGTTCTTGAGGAGGTATATATGGAGCAGCCCCCAGGGTTCGTTGTTGAGGAGGAGGCCTCGAAAGTTTGCAGACTACGTCGTTCTCTATATGGTCTTAAACAGTCTCCCAGGGCATGGTTTGGTCGATTCTCTAGTGTTATGGGACAGTTTGGGATGACTCGGAGTGCCTACGATAACTCTGTCTTCTTTAGACACAAGAAAGGAAAGAGGATTATCGTAGTTGTTTATGTGGATGACATTATAATCACAGGTGATGACGAGGTCGGGATTATCGAACTCAAGCAGTTTCTTCAGTCTCAGTTTCAGGTCAGCGACTTAGGTCGATTGAGGTATTTCCTTGGCATAGAAGTATCCCGCTCTCCACAAGGAATACTTCTCTCCCAACGAAAGTATGTTCTTGATATGTTAACTGAATGTGGCTTACTGGGTTGTAAACCTGTTGATACCCCAATGCTTCCTACAAAGAAACTCCTCCCAAAGGAAGGAGATCCAATGAAAGATCCTGAGCGATACAGACGGTTGGTTGGTAAACTTAATTATTTAACCGTCACACGACCGGATATCTCCTTTACTGTCAGTGTTCTGAGCCAATTTATGGCTACACCATACACCGGTCACTGGGATGCTGCCATTCGTGTCTTAAGATATCTTAAGACCTCACCTGGCTTGGGTATATTATACTCCGATCAGGGTCATTGTCGTGTAGGTGCCTTCACAGAAGGAGATGGTCGGATATCAGGGTTCTCAGATGCAGATTGGGCAGGTTGTCCGATTTCTCGACGATCTACCACTGGATATTGTGTGTTTGTTGGAGGAAATCTTGTATCATGGAAGAGTAAGAAGCAACACACGGTTTCCCGGTCGAGTGCCGAATCGGAATATAGAGCCATGGCAGATGTAACATCAGAGATGACATGGGTTCGTCGTCTTCTCAGAGAGCTCGGGGTTGTTTCTAATGACTTGATGAGGTTATACTGTGATAGTCAGTCAGCCATTCACATAGCCAAGAATCAAGTATTTCATGAGAGGACAAAACATATTGAGGTCGACTGCCACCTTATCAGAGATCGAGTAGTAGGCACACAAACTGATCCTCCTTCCATTCAACCAGTTCATGTGAAGACAAATTTTCAGCTAGCAGACATTCTAACTAAACCGCTCCGAAAAGCTCAGATAGATTTTATTTGTAACAAGTTAGGCATGATTAACATCTATGCTCCAACTTGAGGAGGAGTGTTAGTTGTATTTAGTTATAATTAGGGTTTTAGCCCATATAGTTGACTAAAGCCCATGGGCCTTTTATGGGTTGATAGCTAGGGTTTATTTGTGTATAAATAGATGTAGTTGTTTATGTATTTCTCACACCTTCAAGTAATAAACATTACTTTCACTACAACCATCTTCTTTCTTGACGAACCAATCAATAAGCCACTCAATGGTGGTTGCACCCGCTTCATAGACCCGATTCATTGAACATGGCTGATCATTGTGTCTCCAGCTTGGATTTGGTAGCCAAGCAATAAGCCATTCAATTGTATGCTTATCAGTTACATAGACCCAAGAATAAGCTGAAATGGAATGTTGTCGGAGGTAGATTTCCCAAATCATAGTATCTGGAAGGACCTTAAGTGTGACGAATACCTTTGATGAGGGCCTTGCAATAGATTCGCAAGACATGCCACGAGGAATTGATAAATTGTTTGTAACGGCGTGTAGGCTGATTTCAAGAAAATTGTCCTCGTGATTCTCTAGCTCTTCCTTTGCTGGACAAGTCTAATTTTCTTCTTCTTCTACAGGCTCTAGCATTTTAAATGTTTCTGCTTTACATCAGTGACCCGTACTTGAAGGTGTAAAGGAAACAGGTAAATTGCTATTGGACGTAATGGATAACGATCTAGCAGGAACCCAAGGTGACTCTGCTCTTAACCGGTTCTGTCCCAACTTGGCTTCATA
Source organism: Bidens hawaiensis (assembly GCF_021521415.1). Classification (NCBI taxonomy): domain Eukaryota; kingdom Viridiplantae; phylum Streptophyta; class Magnoliopsida; order Asterales; family Asteraceae; genus Bidens; species Bidens hawaiensis. The sequence continues at coordinate 35,873 of NW_027497665.1, read as the reverse complement.
TTCTGCAGCAAGTCTGAAAGCATTGTAAACCGTTCGAGGTTTATGAATTCGAACACCAATCTTCAACTCGTCTTTAAGCCCGTTTAGGAACACCCCAAGTAGACAGTGGTCGGGCCAATCTAACACTCGAGCAGACCGTTAGGCGAATTCCAGACTCTACTCGCGAACAGTTCCAGTTTGTTTGATGCTGCATAAATATTCGTCCGGAGTTTGAAATTTTGCAGGGCCAAAACCGCTACCTGATTTTTCTTTTAAAAGGGCGTGTGATTTGAGCACTGCGACATCTTCTTTGAGAGACTCTAGAAATTCAAGTTTAGCAGCGATTGCTGCCAATTGAACATCAATAGACTCTAAATTCGATCCACCTCCATCTGGGTTGTTCCGGGTCGAGGATGCCATTCGATTTCCCGGTAATGGAACCAAATGATAGAACCCAGAAAACGTACTATTTAATTTATTGAAATAATAACATAGTTGGCCCGATTCGAGAGGGGCTAATCTCCAATTTAACCAATTCGAGATGGGTAAGTCTCCAAATACAAGATAAACTTGATAACAAAAAATAAACAAGATATGAAGAAAGATATGACCCTAGGCCTATTTATTCTACTTAAGTGTTCGAAACTTCCCATAAATTTAGCCCTTGACCTTGACTCCCCTAATCAAGCCTTTGACTATGACTTCTTGACTTTGACTCTCCATTGAATACTTATCAGATTACGTACAAGTTACTAACTCATAATTTAATATATCTGAAGTCAGATATCTCACATAAGTTACTATACTTAATTTAATTTAATGTATTTTATATATTGTGTTACATTACTATAAATACGAAGGGGTAAATAAGAGAAGCCGGAAAAAGAATCTTGTGGATAAAGAATTTGTGACACGTGGCGGCTGGTGCAACCAGTTAATTAATAGGTATAAACGACAAGCCTATTTAATATGCTGGAAATAGATACCAAACTCATTTCTCAAAAAAAAATGAGATATATAGTTTGGATCTATTTCAAAACATTAAAATGTTACTTATGACCAAAAAACATTTGTCAAGTAATGTTTGGAGCTACAGGAAGCGAGTCAAATGCTGACATACTCACCTCACTGCCTGAAGTCCTAAGCCTACTAAAACCTCTTTGACATCTTCTGTACCGAAGCAACCTACTAGACTCGGGCTAGATCCTACAAAATGACAACAAAATTATCTTAATAGAAATAAAAAACACTTGCATAAGTAGCATTGTTATTTATAAAAAAAAAGGATTTTTAACCAATTCTGATTTGCATAATGGTCATACCGCAACGAACCTAACCTGACCCATCATGCCGGCCATTGAGAAGCACAACATACAACTTCTGTTCACAGTTAAGCAATAACGCCATTCCACTGTCAGATTAACAAATGAAACTGCAGTTGTTTAATTCATGATACATACAAGAATACAAGATGTTGACATGCATTCAGCCCACCATATAACATCACAGAAAGTAAAATTTATAATGACGGTAAAACATAAAACTTATCCAATGATGAATGTAAGTTGTTAACTCGCATTCAAGATCACTCATAAAATATAGCGAGTGTTAATGAAAACAGTACCTTTTACTGCACCCAGATGGATCCTCAAGCAAACACTTGCAAGACACATATTGCCAGCATGTTTCTTCAATCCCAAAATCTGCAAGATCCACATTAAAGTTCTTTTGGATAAGTTCTTTTGTCATGGGGCCGGCCACGTTATCTTCCAGAAAAATCCCTCCTGCATCAATAGTAAATCCTGTTAATTAGAGGTAGAAAATTGGACGGGTTGGACGGATCATGTAACGGATCAAAAGCAGTAAATTTTTGTATGAATAGAAACATTATGGGTGGTAGTCCTGTAAATTATCCGAACGGGGCTTGTTCGTGTTTGTTCATTCAACTTTAACCAGCAAACACAAAACAATTAAAACACGCATTTTCTTGTGTGTTCGTTTGTTTAGAAGATGAACGTGCCCGTTTATGGCCAATTGTTCATATTCTAAACGAACGGTTTACGAACACAAATGATGAACATAAATGACGAGCATACCCAACACGAGCTAAAAGTAAACTGGCTATCCAAATTATAGTCTAAAACACCATAATCATCACATCAAGCATGTCAAAAATAAACATGTAAATAAACATAAACGAATAAAAAAGTGGATACGTAAATAAACATGCCAAAATTTATTTAAAAATATGAAAATCAAATTGGTTTCAAATTAGTATTAGTAATGAATAAAATTAAGTGGATATGCAAATAAACATAAATGAATTAACAAATATAAACGAACGGAGATAAATGAACGACCGTAAATAAGTAAATAAACAAATGAGACATTTGTTCATGCTTGTTCGTGTAATTAAATGAACAGAAAATTGTGTTCACGTTCGAACGAACATAAACAAACTTCCCGTCGAACGATTCAGCCTCTTTCTAAATAACTAATGAGTCAAATACGATTACAAAAATTATATCATTTCAACAATAATATAATAGATTTATGCATTAAAATACTCCTGGCGATTTCAACCCATTTGAACGTTTCCTTTAAAATTTTTCTGACTTTAGCCGTTTGACCCGTTAGATATAGAAACATAACCAAAATAAAATCATTTATAACAAAATAGGTTGAATTTGTCACCTCTACCGTCAACCAACATCTGGTACTCCCTCATGCTAGCCTCTTGCCAACTTGGCTCGTGTACATCATGTGCACTGCAGTTCAACTTATGTGAACCATTTGTTTCTGTTTGTATCATCTTCTCCTTTAACGATATAACCCTCGGTTTTGTTTTCCGTTTGCCCATTTTCTTCTCTAACCAATTTGCTTCTTGCTTCATGAGACCAACTATTTCACCATCATGCCGACTTCCTTCATAAACATTGCTGCTTAATTGTTCAGAATCCCCATGCTTTACAGAACACGAGTCACTTTCTATAGCCTTCTGTAAATCTTCAGAAGATAAAAACATTAAGCTATCCATACTTCTTGAATGATCAGCAGTTGTTGATTCGTTATGAACATGTGATCCGTTTTCCCCATAATCATCTCCACTATCACTGGTGTAACTATCTGAAGAAGCTATAGAGAATGACTCAGCAGATAGCTGCAGAAATTCTTCCTCTAAATTTTGGCGGCGTTGAAGAATATCTTCTTGATAATGAGGTGGTGATCCTGCATGTACTGAGGGAGAACGTGCTTCAATAATATCATCTACAGTTTCCAAGATTGACATTTCAGGTCCTTCAACTTTGATACCATTGTTAGAACTTGCCCCTTCATCTTTTGGTGGCTGAGTTATTCTAGTAAGATCAACCCTTTTATTATGATTTGAAATAGACCCATCTTCAATTTCATGTAATACAGTATTGACAGACAGATCATCATACGGGTAATAAGATTCTTCACGCTCCATATCATGATCATCATCAAAAGCTTCAGCAAAAGATGATATATATCTTGATTTTTTACCAAAATGTTTTAACCTTCTTTGTTTTCTGGAATCTTTTCCCTTGTTAGGAACTAGGGCTTGTATTTCACTCTTCACATGATCATCAGAAACATGAGCCATCCATCTTTGAAACTCCTCCAGCCATAAAGCGGAATGCTCTTTTTTCATGAACTCGATTTTTTGCATGAAATCAACTATTTCAGCTTCCTTGTTTGAATCAGAAATCTCCTGTTTGTCCCGATCCTCATCATCACAAGTTATAGAATCGTTATCAGAATTTGCATCCGTGCTTGCTGTTTCACTTTCAATACTGGCAACACGAGACAGCTTCCTCTGAAAGTAGGTCAGAAAGTAATCACAGTCAAGCAACTTCCAAATTATGAACTTAAGGGTGTACATGGATTTGCCTTTTGAAATGATTTGAGTTGAAGATGAAATAATCAGTTTTTGAATTTCTGAACAAACTGATTCTACTGACTATCTGATTGTTTAAGAATCAGTTCTGGGGAATGAATTTCATACCAATTACAATAAACTAATTCACAAACAACATACTAAATTTACCTATTTACCCCTTCTTTTAACATAATTTGATAAGACATTTAGTAAAATTCCACCTCACCTTTTCCACAAAAAATGTCTTTTTTACCTATTACTTGCTAATAATCAGGATTTGTCAAACACTCAAACAATTGATTTATCTGATTATTACAATTTCAATCAGCACACGTAAATCCAAAAACCGCATTATTAATTACTAACCGTTCTTGGGTTAACACTCCCCTCTGCTTCAGCATCATCTTTGACTGGTGAATAAAATCCAAAACTAGCTGGTTGCTTATGCCTACTAGCAACAATAATCTGTCTCTTCCAAACCTCTCTAGTTGAGATCTTCTTGTCATCCAATATCAGCTGCAAATTAAAGAAAAGAAAACACAAAATAACATATCGATCACAAAATGGTGAAACTGTGAAAGATATTAGCAATACTATACGTATTTTTTTTCCCAGTTCTTACTTTATCGGGATCAGAGAAGAAGCTATACAATTGTGCTCTGTACCAGTTGGCAGAACATATTGGATTTCCTTCTAACCACAAATTCTGAAGTGATGGAAGACCAGATAGGAGTTCCAACTCTGAAAAGTTGGAAATAATATTGTAGGAAAGATCAAGCCCTTCAAGTGATTTTAGATTCTCTATCCCACGAATGGTAGTAAGAGCATTGTTCCTCAACACTAGTTTCACAATTTGACATGAGACCTGCATACAAGAATAATGCATACAAAAGATAATTTTTACTCATTGGTGCACCCAAGATGTTATTAAGAGAGATCAAGTATTCAAGTATTAGGAAATAAGTAAGAGCATGTTTGGGATTGAGTATGAAAAATGCTTATTGGCTTTTTGATGGTTTCAAAAAGCCAATAAGCCAAAATGTGTTTGGCAATCACAAAAATCCTTTTTATTTTAGCTTTTTGAAAGGTTTAAAAAGCAGTTTTCTAAAAGCCCCAATTCCAGGCTTTTCAAAATGGCTTTTTCAAGCATTTTTCAAACTCAATCCCAAACATGCCCTAAAACAATCAACTTGACCAACTTTATGAACTCAATACTCCCATCAATAAGTCAAAAAAACACAGTGGCTTTATATAACTCTGATAATTGCCTCATTTGATTATTAAAATACAATCATTGTCTATATTAGTAATTAACCAGAATAAAGTGACACTAACTCCAAGAGTTAATTAGTAAAATAGTCAACAGCTGTATCTCCATAAATAAAGTAAGCAACAATAGCATTCCGTCCTAACATTAAGGCAACAATACTAGTTCCATAATGTTGTAACACTATTAAGTAGGGATTATGAGATGGTTTCTGCTTGATTTAATTATTGATCCAGGGATAAACTTAAGCATACTTGGACAGAACTAACTCTCAAAAGTAGGTCATTTAAGAGAGACTGCCGCCTCACAAAAGCAAGCTGATTTTGTATTTTGTTTAACAGTTATTAATTATATGAGTCCTCTAGCATCACATCAATATATAGGGGGGCCAAGCCCGAGCTTACATAGGACAATATGTGCTTAACTATTAAGTTGATTTACAAACACAATAACCAAACACCTGTTGAACTTTGAGTAGTGTTATTCTCCTTGTTACCGGTTCACTTGATCTAGTATGGACTTATGGTTTCAATGGTTAGGGGCCACCTATCATATGCGGATATGCTCCCAAACCAAACCAGTGCAAATTAACTATCTGATTAGAAGTACCAAAAATATGCTTGAAAAGCTTTAGTAATTTGAATCAGGCTTTTGTAATAAAAGTATAAAACTACTCTTAATCACATGCGATTTTCATCTTTGAGGACAAAGTGTGCAAATTACGAAAAAACAAGAGCCTACATAAAACGGAATTTCAATCACCACTATTTTGCACATTCCCATAAGGCCATAACCATCAAGACGACAAGACAAAGACCAACAATTTCAACTTTGTGAATATGATGGATGTCAACTGTAAATACATGTAGCATCTCTGCCACATTTCAAAGCTCAATCAAACTTCTAATCCAAAATTGTTGACAAATTTCCAAAGTGAGTGTTGTAGACAAGAAAAAGTTGTTTAAAGCATAAATATTGTTACTGGGTACCCGTAAATCATGATTTTCGTATACATGAGAGTATGTTTATCCACTTGACTACCATACAAATGTTGTGCATATAGATTGTTAGATAGCCAAGTATCCCAACCCTTTGCTTCAGCCCATATTTAGCATTTGGTTTATCAATATACAACTGTTTCACGTAAATATACAACAACTCAATAATTGCAGAACTTAAAAAATGGCTAATTAGCCTTACCTTACTAAACGATGAAATTGTTCTCAACTGATTAAAACCAAGGTCCAGATGCTTCAACTTGCTACATCTCCATAGATTATCCACTTTAGCAAACTTGTTCCTACTCAAATCAAGGGTTTCAACAACAGGCAGGAGTCTCAAGGAATCATCCATCAAAACCAAGCCATTATAAGCACAAGAAACAAATGATAATCGCTTCCACTGAGGAGAGTCTTCTATCTCAGCAATTCTATTAGCAAACACATGTCGAAGTGCATCCTATTTCACCTCAACAAGAACAGAAACAACATGTAAGTACTATTTCACAATTTTCAACTAGAAGTAAACCTAATCCTATAATAATCAGAAATTTCACATCCTGTTTCCCCTCAACAAGAACATAACAAGTCAAAGTACTATCTCACAATTGTCAACTAGAAGTAGACCTAATCCTATAATAATCAAAAAATCCGCTTTCTATTTCACCTCAACAAGAACAGAAACAATATTTCGAAGTTCAATTTCACAATTCTCAACAAGAAGCAGACCTAATCCTACAATAATCAGAAATTTCTCATCCCATTTCAACGCAACAAGAACAGAAACAACGTGTCAAAAGTACCTTTTCAAAATTCTCAATTAGAAGTAAACGTATTCCTATAATAATCAGAAATTTCGCATCCTAATTCACCTCAACAAAAACAGAACAACAAGTCAAAGTACTATTTCACAATTTTCAACTAGATGTAAACCTAATCCTATAACAATCAGAAAATTCACATCCAATTTCACCTCGACGAGAACAGAACAACATTTTTCGAAGTTCATTATCACAATTCTTAACTAGAAGTAGACCTAATCCTATAACAATCAGAAAATTCACATCCTATTTCACCTCAACAAGAACAGAACAACATTTCAAAGTTCAATTTCACAATTATCAACTATAACCAAACCTAATTTAACAATAAACATAAACTGAGAATCTAAACCAATCATACAGTGGAATCATGACAGATAATCTTCTCCAGCGTATGCCTAAGCTCCAGCAACCCTCTCGCAGCTGACGTGGACAAATCACATCCACGTAGCTCCAAAACCTTCAACCTACCAAACGGCAACAAGCACACCGGCGTCGGATCTCTACACGATCCCGGCGGAAGAACTGAGACGACCTTAACCGCCGTGAGTAAGCGCAAAATCCTCCGTAACTGCTCAAGCGCACGGTGATCACCTAAATCCGAAACGTAGGCGCGAAGATAATCCACCGGAGCTCCGGCGAGTAAGCGCTCAAGCTCCGTCAAGGACTCGAGGCGTGACTGGACGTAGTGAAGACCTACTGGATTTAACTTCAGTACGAGTGTGCCTTCGATTAACGGACCGGCGTGATTCTCGACGAAGTGAACGAGAGATTCCAGGTAACGATCGCCGGTGACGATTGCTGACGTCATGTTGACTTATAGGGGCTTAGTGGCATGGTATGGTTTGTTTTAGAGAGGTGGCGAGTTGTGAGGTGATATCGGAACACGTTACGGTTTCTTCTGATTCTTCATTGAATGTGGTTTTAATTTAATGGATCATGGTGTGAGTTTGGAATTTGGATCTAGATTTATTTGTTTGGTTTATTTGTGAAATGAAAGTTTCAATCATTGATTTTTTATTTTTTTTTTGTTTTATTGTGGGTTTGTGATTCTTAATCAATTCTATTATTAATATGAGTTTTAATTATTTGATAACAACATTTATATGTGTAATCACATTGTATCGGTTATTATATTATTCTAATAAAAAAATTGTTTTTTTTAATACGGTTGACGAAGGTAACACGGGAACAGTAGGCGATCAGAGTAAAGAGACAATATAATAACTGATATAAAGTGTAATGGTTCGATGGGGATATGGTTAAGATTTTTGTCGTTATGACTGACATATCAATTTAAATAATATGTCTTTATAAAAATTACGAAGCGTCTTAACTCTAAAGGGGCCACACGTCGTGTCATCATGGCTGTTTAAGCTACAACAAGACTATATGTTATACTAATAACTCATTTTTCATTGTTATGTGTCACCTTAGCGTCAAATTATCATCATCTTTTTTTCTTTCATCTTTTAACCCTTATATAATATTTTGAAAGCATAACCTATAAAACACAAGAAAATGGATGGCATTCATCCTACATAGTGTCATCACCCACATAAAGAGTAACACCACCACCCAATGGTGTTGCTATGCGCAACGTGATGCTCCATGTTGCACCAACCGACCAACTCAGGCGCCCTAGGGGTGCGGGGTGAGCATACTCGTTTGTCTAATACTGTGTATACATCATGACCACAATCTTAGTAAGATCATCCATCATTTTAGAATGAGAAACTAACTTCTAAACCCCGCTATTTTAGGTTCTTACCGGGACCCTTAGTGGACAGCTAAACGTATCGGTGGAATCTGCCACTGAACTTTGACAGTTGTGTCACTAGGCACGCGCTAGCATCTAGCTACTCAGAAGATATTTATGTTTGGCGGACCGTTTGCGGCTTTCGTTGTGGTTGCCATCATGCTGGCTCACCTAGCACGCGTCAACGTTAACACTTCATCATCTGTCATGTGTCAACATGAGATTGATTCCTTAGCCATGTCATAGCGAACTATTATGGCTTGGGTAGTGGTCGACTACTAGCAAATTTTCAATTTTTTTCATTGTAAAATGTCACACCCTCAAAATCCACTAACGGAGTTTTACCGTCAGAGGGTGTGAACTGGCAGGATCGGAATCATTAGTTATAACCAAACCAAAGAAAAACGTTTAAATGAAAGAAAGTGCGGAAGCGTAAAACCTTAATTCAAAAGTTGCGTCACGCAGGAAGACTTAAAACCAAATGTAACTGTTAAAATTAAGTTTGCAGAATAAAAGTGTTTTCATTAATGCATGCTCCTAAACCGCGCGCCCGCCTCGGCTACCTGAGAATAACATACTAAAAGTGTCAACACAAGGTTGGTGAGTTCACAAGTAAAATAAGATAAATCGTTTAGCGTTTTGCGTAACCTCGTTACGACGTTTAAATGTTGCGTAACCCCGTTACGACGTTTGAGTGTGTTACCACGTTACAGCGTTTGAGTGTGTAACTACGTTACAGCGTTTAAGTGTGTAACCACGTTACAGCGTTTAAGTGTGTAACCACGTTACAGCGTTTAAGTGTGTAACCACGTTACAGCGTTTAAGTGTGTAACCACGTTACAGCGTTTAAGTGTTTTGCATTACCAGATAGTGTTATGTCAAATTATATATCGATAGGTAGCTAATCTATACAACAAGTATCGCTAAGTGGTTCGCGACCGAAGCTGACTGTTTATCAAGTGCCCGTCACCAGGTCCTCCAGACCATGGTAAGTGTTAGCCAAAATTTACACCCACTCAACCTCCAGTTGAGCTTAGCGTCGGGTGGGGTTTGTCAAACCCAGTAGTACTACCCAAAAGTGACTCGCTATTCCAAATATTAACCGGTCCGATGTGTGGGACTTCAAATGTTACGTATGCCGCTTAGCCTTTACAAGTGATATATAATTTATAACAAAATCTTTCATATGCGTTTATCTCAGAAAATATGTTTATCGGAGTATGTTATCTCCCCCAAGTGAAAAACGTTTGAAAACAGTTTAAGAGTGGGGTAAGTGAACTCACTGTTTGCGAAGAATATCCGATCTAGATCACCGAGTGATGCGCGTCGTAGAAAACTCTCTAGCGTTCTAAAATAACAAAGAGATTTTCTAAGTATCGGAATGTTTAACGAGTCTCTAGACTCGGCACATAATACCTATGCACGTAACATGTTTCGTGTTTCGTTTGTGAATCGTGTGTGACTTAAACAAGTAAAATTGTGATACGATACATGAGTGAGCAATTACTTTCGTGTCACGTATTAATAACATACTTATTAGCAATTATTCCCGTAGGGGCATTTTGGTCAACAAACAAAGACTAACTAACCATTATTCCCCATAAGGGCAATTTGGTCAATTCATGGCAATCAACTAGCAACTATTCCCCGCAAGGGTATTTTGGTCAAAATACAACAATTATATAAAAACTATCATATTTCATGCATTCCTATACAACTCAGCAGCTAGTTTCGTTATGACAGAATTTCTACTTGAAAGATTGCACTAGTTTACCGATTATAACGTCTCAATTAATTTACCAAAAATTACCACAGGAGCATACATATCTTAGGTTTCCAGAACATCTTTTATCTTATTTTTATTCCATATAGATTGTTCATAATGATCAAAACATTACAGCTAACTTATATCAGTCAGATTCATGCACATCAGAATGTTATTTGCAATTCCCGTTAAACGAAAAATCCAATAAATGCAAGACCACTTGGGTTTGGTTCCTAACTCAGTGAGTCAACCTCCAGAGGTGGAACCAACCCAATTGGTCTCGTAGTTCATGAGATATAACATTTACAACATAACCTAACAGCAGGTCTAACAGCTCAGCTTTGCATCACGTTTTTGTAAAATCATAAAAGTATACTTCCACTTATCCAAAAATTACGAATTTATACTTCATAGAAACTAGACTCAACCTAGTTTACTGCAGTACCCACAATCTCAATCAATTTTCACGTTTACACTTCGTTACAGTCAGTTAAACATCGTATATACGTTCTGTCCAGAATCTGTTCACATCAAAACTCATCATAATAACAATCTATGAACTATCATGCATCCATATAACCCTCTAGACACTATAACTACTATCCATGCATATCAATCACACCATACATACAAGATTAGGGTTTGTGTTTTAATTCAAATCAAGAACAACAATCAATCATGTATCAATATCAATCTAGTTATCAATCTATTATCCAACTAACAAGAATCATAACAATCACATACATACAAGATCGGCCGATTTAGGGTTTTCACACAACCCATCAAACATCAAAATTAAACAACAAAGAGGTAAGAGATGATCAAGTATACCTTCCTAGCACCTAGTTCTTGGATTAATCTCTTGATTTGATGTGTATATGTGTGTGATGGTGGACGGCAGCCGTGGGTCAAGAGAGGGAGAGAGAGCCGATCGGTGGTGTTGTAGGTTTAGAATAATAGGTTAGGGTTTGTTTATTAGTGATATATTTATAAACAAACAAGTTACACTCTAGTCCTTCTACTTTCAAGTGTTGTTTTTCTAGAACATTCTATCCTAACTTGCACATAATCATGACAATAATATAACACATAATCCTAACACATAGTTATCACATCATTAGTGTTTTAGTGTGCTTCGTTTATTCCTCAATCGTTTGCGTTTCGGTGCAAATCCCGAAAGACTACTACACATGTAGTAAGTGTTAAGCGTCATTTAAACCCTAGTTTAAATGTAATGAAGTATGCGTTATAGATTCAACGATCTTAAAGTTTGAATTAACGGAGTTGAGTTAACGAGGTTAACCTGAAATTGACGATTGTCACATCATTCCCATGTTAAAGAATTTTCGTCCCGAAAATTTGAGTCAAGTCGTGATGAGAGCCTGAAAAAGTAAGAAAGATTTTCAGTTTGTCATATCATCCCCTAGTAGAAAGAAATTTCGTCCCGAAATTTAGTTCATACCTCCGGTGATGTTTTACGGTTTGCCGGGTTTCGCGGTTTTCGGTGTTTGGTTAGCCCTTCAAAAAGGTGAGGATACTTTTTCATCATGTGATCCTCGCGTTCCCATGTGAACTCCGGTCCACGTCTCGAGTTCCAACGAACCTTAACAATTGGAATTTTGCTGTGTTTGAGCGTTTTGGTTTCCCAATCCAAAACCTCGACTGGTTCCTCAATGAACCGTAACTGTTCATCAACTTGTAGTTCCTCCAAAGGGACTACTTGGGTTTCATCAGATAGGCATTTCTTCAAATTTGATACGTGGAATACATCGTGTACGCCACTGAGTTCTGTTGGTAGGTCCAGTCGGTACGCCACCGGACCAATGCGCTCAGTTATCCGGTACGGACCAACATATCGTGGGTTGAGTTTGTTTCGCTTACCAAAGCGAACCACACCTTTCCAGGGTGAGACTTTGAGTAACACTCGATCGTTTACTTGAAATTCGAGAGGTTTTCGGCGCTTGTCGGCGTAACTCTTTTGGCGATCTCGTGCTGCTGCCATGCGATTTCGGATTTGAACAATCTTTTCCGAGGTTTCGAGTACCAGTTCCGGACCAGTGATTTGGCTATCACCCACCTCTGCCCAGCAGAGTGGTGATCGACACTTCCGTCCGTACAGCGCTTCAAACGGCGCTACCTTAATACTTGCGTGGTAGCTGTTATTATACGAAAACTCTACCAAGGGTAAGTGGGGTTCCCAACTTTTTCCGAAATCTAAGACGCATGCACGCAACATATCCTCCAGGGTCTGAATAGTCCGTTCACTTTGCCCATCCGTCTGAGGATGGTATGCGGTACTCATATCGAGACGTGTGCCCAGTGCGCTTTGCAGCGACTTCCAAAAGTGTGAGGTAAAACGAGAATCTCGATCGGAAATGATCGAGACAGGCACTCCGTGTCTCGACACTACTTCCTTCATGTAGACACGAGTCAGTCTTTCCATTTTGTCTGTTTCCTTAATCGCTAGGAAGTGCGCCGATTTAGTCAACCGGTCAACGATCACCCAGATGGTATCGCATCCCGTCGGTGTTTTAGGCAAACCCGTAATAAAGTCCATTGAGATGTGTTCCCATTTCCACATTGGGAGTTCCGGTTGTTGCAGTAGACCAGATGGTTTCTGGTATTCTATCTTGACTCTGGCACAAGTCAAGCATTTGCTCACGTAGGTGGCAATGTCGGCTTTCATGTTCGGCCACCAGTAAAGTTCCTTTAAATCATGATACATTTTATCTGAGCCAGGGTGGATAGAATATCGGGACTTGTGAGCTTCGTCCATCACTAGAGTTCTCAATTCTCCGTATCGTGGAACCCAAATCCGGTTCTCAAAATATCGGACCCCGTCCGATCTGGTTTCAAGTTGCTTGCTCATGCCCCGCATGAGTTCCGATGGAAGATTATCATCTTTCAACGCTTCTAGTTGCGCATCGCGAATCTGATCGGGTAAGCTGGCATGAATCGTAAGTTGCAATGCTCTCACCCGTCTGGGTTTATCTGTTTCTTTTCTGCTGAGGGCGTCGGCCACCACATTGGCCTTGCCAGGGTGGTACTTGATGGCACAATCGTAATCTTTAAGCAGCTCGACCCAACGACGCTGTCGCATGTTCAGCTCCTTCTGATCGTAGATATGTTGGAGACTCTTGTGGTCGGTGTAAATGGTAAACTTGGTACCGTACAAGTAATGCCTCCATATCTTAAGAGCAAACACTACAGTTCCGAGTTCCAAATCGTGGGTCGTGTAGTTCTTCTCGTGAACCCGTAGTTGTCTAGAGGCGTAGGCTATAACCTTCTCGAGTTGCATCAGCACACAACCGAGACCTTGTATAGATGCGTCACAGTGTACCTCAAAGTTTTCCGTTCCCTCGGGGAGAGCTAAAATAGGGGCGCTACAAAGCTTGGTTTTCAACAGTTGAAAAGCGGATTCTTGCGCGTCACCCCAGTTGTACTTAGTGCCCTTGTGAGTCAAAGCGGTGAGGGGTTGAGCAATCTTTGAAAATCCCTCGATGAAACGCCGATAGTAGCCGGCCAGTCCTAGGAATTGTCGCACCTCAGTCGGAGTCTTAGGTGCTTCCCAGTTTTTGATGGCCTCTACCTTACCGGGATCGACATGGATACCATTCTCGTTGATCACATGTCCTAAAAAGTGAACCTCGCGAAGCCAAAATTCACATTTCGAGAGTTTAGCATACAGTTGTTCCTTCTTCAGTAGTTCCAGAATTATCCTTAAGTGCTCTTCGTGGTCAGTCTCGTTCTTGGAATAGACGAGAATATCATCGATGAAAACAATCACGAACTTGTCGAGGTACGCCTTGCATACTCGATTCATGAGATCCATAAATACGGCTGGTGCGTTGGTTAGGCCAAAAGGCATAACCGAAAACTCGTAGTGACCATACCGTGTTCTGAAAGCCGTTTTTGAAATATCTTCTTCGCGCACTCTCAGCTGGTGATAACCGGATCGTAGATCGATCTTCGAGTAGTAACTCGATCCCTGAAGCTGGTCAAACAAATCATCAATTCGGGGTAAAGGATAACGGTTCTTGACCGTCATCTTGTTCAACTCCCGGTAGTCGATGCACATTCGGAAAGTCCCGTCTTTCTTTCGGACAAACAAGACAGGGGCTCCCCATGGCGATGAGCTAGGTCGGATAAAACCTTTATCCAACAAATCTTGCAACTGGGTGGACAACTCCTGAAGTTCCGCCGGTGCGAGCCGATACGGGGCTCGTGCTATGGGTGCTGCACCGGGTGTCAACTCGATCTGAAATTCGACTTGACGAATAGGAGGGAGTCCAGGTAAATCCTCCGGGAAAACTTCCGGGAAGTCTCGCACAACCGGTATGTCTTCAATTCGTTTCTCCTCCGCGGGTTTCTCAACAATCTGCGCCAAAATTGCCGGATGACCCTTTCGTAAATACTTCTGCGCCTTCATAAGGGTAATGACGCTGGTGGTCATGCCGCTTCTCTCGCCTCGGACCGAAATGATCTCGCCAGAAGGGGTGGTAATATGGACTATCTTATCATGGCATATAATCTCCGCTCGGTTCTCGGATAACCAGTCCATGCCGACAACGACATCGAAACTACTAAGCGTAAAAGGAATAAGGTCGATGTCAAAGACATGACCTGACAGTTTCAACTTACATCCCGCAAGTATATGAGTTGTTATTACAGTTTTACCGTTAGCTAATTCAACAGGAAACTTAGCGTCTAACGGGGTTGGAGTAAGGTTTAAAAGTTGGCTAAAGGCCTTTGACACAAAACTCCTATCAGCTCCAGTGTCAAACAAAACAGAAGCAAAACAATCGTTTACAGGGAACTTACCAGACACCACATGCGGATCTCTGCGGGCTTGACCTGATCCAATCACAAACGCTCTTCCTTTGCCATTTCCTCCACCATTACTGCCACTTCCATTGCCCCCATTGTTGTCATTATGTTTCAGCTTGGGGCAATCCTTCCGGAAATGACCTTCCTGTCCACATTCAAAACATCCCTTAGTCGTCATCGGTGGCTTAGGAGCACCCTTCGCCGCAAGGTCTCCTCTACATTCCTTCGCTTGATGACCTATCTTTCCGCATCTTTGACACTTGACACGGTCACATTGACCAACATGATGAAAGTTGCACCTGTTGCACTTTGGATATTTCCCAACATATCCGCTCGAAACCTGCCCGCTACCGTTGTTGTTGTTGTTGTGATTCTGAGTGTTGAAACTCCGAGTAAATTCGGGCTTACGGTAGTGGTGTTGCGGTGGGAGGTTTGAGGATGAAGATCTGGTGTTGTCAAACTTTCTCTTCCCGCTGTTCGGGTTGCTGTTGTTGTTACTGTTGCTGACGTGGTCATTACTCGGGTTGTCACGGGCTTTAACAGTCGAACCCCTCGGTGGTAACGCACCCTGGGTCACAGCCTGATCCGTCAGTTTGTGAGCCAAACGGATCGCTTGTTGGATCGTGGCTGGTCTGGAAGACCTCACCATACCCTGAATCTGTGGTGCTAACCCATCAATGTACATCTCTATTCTCTTGCTCGGCGGATCCACCATCCGCGGACACATCACTGCCAACTCGTGCGAACGAGTAGTGTAGCTTTCAATCTCTGAACCCACCATTTTCAACGACCAAAACTCCGACTCTAACTTCGAAATTTCTTCCCTCGGACAGTACTCCTCTCGCATCATGTTTTTGAACTCCTCCCAGTTCATCGCGTTAGCCAGTTCCAATCCAAGGATCTGGACGTTCGAATTCCACCAAGTGAGGGCGGAATCCTCAAGTGTCCCAGCAGCGAATTTGACCCTACTGGCAGGGGGACAATTACACATCTCAAAGGCCGACTCGGCTTTCTCAGCCCAACGCAGGAAGCCTATAGCTCCCTCAGTGCCCTTAAACGTACTGGGCTTGCAGTCTAAGTAGTTCTTGAAGGTACATGCTCCATTCGGACCTCCTGTTTGATTTTGAACGTGTGCAGCTAAAGCGGCAGCAACATGGTCATTCAGCAGGGTTTGGAGTTCAGCTGCAGTCATGCTGATGTTACCTCGTCCTCGTCCAGCGTTTCTTCCGGCCATTTCCTAGAATCATAGTATAAAACGTGAATTTTTCTTTCATATACAACACACCATACATGTAATAAAAGATAGGTAAGAAAAAAAAAACAACATCACATCACAACCACTTATTAGTCTAATTAAAAATTCATGATTAAAACCATTGTATTCGCTACAAAGTATTTCCAATCAATCCTTAAAATTATAGAAAAATAATAGTTCGGATGGAGACAACCCCTCCATCTAAGTGTCATCCTCACTAGATGTCGTCATCTGAGGACACCTCTGAATGTGCCTCCTCCTCAGCTGGTTCCTCCTCCGGTTCTTCTTCAGGTTCCTCCTCGGGCTCCTCTTCGGGATCTTCCTCGGGATCCTCCTCAGGCTCCTCTTCGGGATCTTCTTCAGGTTCTACATCAGGCTCTGCCTCGGGCTCTGCCTCAGGTTCTGCTACGTTCTGGGCAAGTTGCATTTGTAGGATATCGCAACGTTCTAAGGCTATTTCGGTTCGGGTCCTTGCTTCTTGGAGTTGCTCTTGCAAGTCTATCATCTCGGCTTGCATCTTCATCATAACCTTGGTTTGTTGCTCACTAGTCTCTTGCATTTCTTTCATTGCCGCTGCCATGCGGGCAATCTCCTCCTGAGTCTCGGTTCCATCTTTAAACAGTCTGGCAACATTTTCTCTAGTGTAGCGCATGTAACCCACATCACGCTCCAAACAAGAAACGACAGCTGCGAGAACTCGCTCTACAGGTTCGGTTATAGGTGGTAGAGTGTTAGGGTAAGCAGGGTGGTTCGGGTGAGGCAATGGGGGAACTTGTTCACGGTAGACCATACGTCTGATCATGTTGGGGTACCATTCCCAGCTAACGTTGTTGTCATACAAGCCTCCGGATAGGCGGTACCTCTTTGGTGCAGAAGCTTCGAGTTCCGGGACTACACGGGGTGGCGAGGCAGTAGGTAACTGCGGTTCCTTCCCGTGAGCATGCGTCATCGAATCGGATGATGATGAGGGTGGCGTCGAAATTCCTACAGGTAAGCCGGGTATATGCGCGCGTATGAGTGAAGGAGATAAGGAAATAAGATTTCAAGACTACACAAACCTATGCAGTGCGTATCATTATAACTAATGGGTCGTCGCGGTTATAGTCTAGTATGCATGCAGTTTCTAGTTCGCTATAACCAATGGCTCTGATACCAATCTGTCACACCCTCAAAATCCACTAACGGAGTTTTACCGTCAGAGGGTGTGAACTGGCAGGATCGGAATCATTAGTTATAACCAAACCAAAGAAAAACGTTTAAATGAAAGAAAGTGCGGAAGCGTAAAACCTTAATTCAAAAGTTGCGTCACGCAGGACGACTTAAAACCAAATGTAACTGTTAAAATTAAGTTTGCAGAATAAAAGTGTTTTCATTAATGCATGCTCCTAAACCGCGCGCCCGCCTCGGCTACCTGAGAATAACATACTAAAAGTGTCAACACAAGGTTGGTGAGTTCATGTAAGGCCCCGAACCCGGTAGCCCTACTTTAGCGTCGGATTTACTCATAAACACAGTTCTTCAATCAGAGTTTATTAAAACTTTTCGCGGAATATAAAACATCAATCATTTGTTACAAAACGTTAAACCTTTTCTTTGATACCATAACACAAAACTTTATATTTAAAACATCTTTACTTCTTTCTTCAGATGCCAGCCGTTCAATCCATGCCGTGTGTCATCCTCATGCTAACTCTGTAATCAGCTCACCTGCGTGCATACTAAAAGTCAGCTACGCTGAGTGAGTTCTAGTTAATCGAACGCCATACAATACATACACATACATACATATCCGTAGATACATATCCATACTTCACTAGTTACCCTTCTGTTCTACATACACACTTACTACCATACATACACACATATTTATAACCACTAACCTCAGTCTACCGAGAGTACGTTCATAGTCCGCCGTCTATACCTGTACTCAAGGTCGTGAACACGTAAAAGGTCCGCGGTCCTTACCTATGTTCACCCTTTATGGTACGTGCAAGGTCCGCAGTCCTTCCCTATACCATCCTACATCCACAACACGTACAAGGTCCACAGTCCTCCCCTATGTTGCAACCTAAACCATAGCACGTACGAGGTCCGCAGTCCTCCCCTATGCTACCACAATACAACTACAGCACGTATAAGGTCCACAGTCCTTTCCTATGCTGATGCCTATCTATAATACGTATAAGGTCCGCAGTCCTTAACTACGTTGTCGTCTATTATCTGTAACACGTATAAGGCCCACCGTCCCTATCTACGTTTACGTCTATCATCTACTTTACGTATAAGGCCCGCAGTCCTTAACTACGTTTACATCTATCATCTACTTTACGTATAAGGCCCGCAGTCCTTAACTACGCCATCACCAGCCGAGTCTATGTCCGACAAAAGCTAGAGGGATTTGCCATCCTAACTTACTATGTCGAACGTAGAACTCACATACCATTCGTGTACCTGCATACACCTACTTCACATATACAATAATTACATCATAGCATAAGAACACCCTAGGCGTTCTTTACATCATTCATTTAACAACCATACCTCTTGTCGATACGTGCAATATCCGAAGATCGTTCACGCCCCGACAAGTATTCATTTGTAATGTTCATGCATCTTCGATGTATAATATTCGTACCTTTATTTTTGACCTGACAGTACGCGCAATATCCGAAGATCGTTCGCGTACCGACAAGCAACCATTCATATCCATCACATATATCACATATGGCATACACTTATCACTTAGGATAAATGTATTAACAACACATCGAGTATGCACACAGCCCCGAAAACATAACACATAAATGGGGCTAGAAACTCACCTGAATACTGTTACGCTCTCCGTTAATAGTTATTCCCCTCTTGAGCTGCGCACGGCTAACTGTATAATATTTACACGTATCAATTAGCTACTACTACTTATGTTGCGTTTCTATCTTTATATGACCCACAACGAACGGGGGTCCGGGGGCAGCGCCCCTGGTAGCGGGGTTCTAGGGGCGGCAGCCCCTAGCGGGGTCCAAGGGGCAGAGCCCCTGGCTGGGGTTAAGCTGCCAGGTCAGCTTGGAAAAATTTTATTTTCGATAACTGCCTTAACACATTTTCCATTAGGTTTTTAATTTATTTTATAAACGAACTTCACTTCAGGCGAAGTTAAACCTTAGGCGAACTTGGAAACAGCTTGGTTCTGGCTTGATTCGGTCGAATAGGGACACGTTCGATCGAATAGGAACACGTTCGATCGAATAGGAACACGTTCGATCAAACAGGAACACGTTCGATCGAATACAACACGTTCGATCAAACAGGAACACGTTCGATCGAATACAACACTCATTCGATCGAATACAAAACTCATTCGATCGAATGAGTTGGAGACCATTCGGTTGCTTCCCTATTCGGTCGACTGGACTTGTTCGATCTACGCATTCGATCGAATGGACTGATTCGATCGACTGGTTCGATCGAATGAGTCTGATTCGACTCCTTCAAGCTGGGCGACGGAGAAACCCACGGGTTTTCCAGATTTTCCAGATTTTTGACCCAAAATCGAAGTTTTTGACATGGAAATGCTCGGGATTGAAAGGGCTATCGATTCCTAGTACTTTTAAACACAAAAGCTTGCATTTTGACACCAAAACAAGGCGGTTTTTGACCCGAAAACTCAAGTTACGAAAATGGGAGTTTTTGCTCGATTTGAGGTCGGAAATGGTTATGAAAACGGATGATTTTCGAGAGGGACTTACCAAAAACGATTAGGAACAAGATTGTGGACTCGGATTTGTGATTTGAGAACTTTCTCTCTCTAGCTTCTCTCTCTAGAAATGAGAGTGTTTGGGTGGGTGTAAGTGAAGGAAGATGGTGAAAATGGTGGAAGTGTCAAGAACTTTCGTTTATATACTACGGGTTTGGTTAGGCTCGGGTTGGCTTCCTACGGGTTGAGACAGGCCGAGTTCATAAAATAACTAAGCCCAAGACCCGTTCCTTACTCGACATTAAATAACTAAAACGTGAAATTACTAAACATAACTTTCTTTTATTTATCAATATAAAAATTTTAGGATGTTACAAGTCTTCCCTCCTTAAAGAGGTTTCGTCCCCGAAACCTAACTTATTCCCTATAAAAGGAAAACTTCTTACATTTACACGTTTTATAGAAATGCCTTCGCTTTCTGAGTTACCCTTCCTACTTCCGACTTTACAGCCATCGAATGGTGGTCATGTGTTTTAGCTATTTAAGGTAGCTTGTCCATGAGACCCTCGATGCACCAAGACTCATCTCCTCCTTCTAAGGGTTTCGATTAGTACTTTTAACATTATTGTCTAAAACAACATTTCACCATAACATAATAATCATTCTTAACCAAACTCAAAATAATTACACGCCACAGATAAACATAAGTTTTAGACCTTAACACAAAACAAGTTCTTAAGCAAATGTAATTTAATAAAACCATTGCATGAGCAATTATTCCTTCATCAGGTGTTCCTCTCTGCAGTTTCCCAAAGTCTTCATCCTTTCGCACCTACCGCCCCTGATTCCTTGCAATCCCTAGCCATGTGGTCAGCTTTTCCGCATTTGAAGCACTTTGGACGATCAGGGCATTCTCGAGAATAATGCCCACTCTTTCCACACCGATAGCACCTGTCTGTCCCAGTCTTGCATTCTCCCAGGTGTACTTGCCCACACGTCTTACATGCATCCTTGTTCCCAACCTTGGCCTTCCTCTCATCAGTTGTTGTCACCATCTCGCCAGACCGCTTAGCAGAGGTAGCCCATTTCTTCTCCTTCTTTTCCCCCACCACCACATCGTCCTCAGCCAGGTCAGCATAAACCACTTCTGCAAGTTCAACAGCAGAGTCAAAAGTAGCAGGTTTATTTGCCCTGACCAACATGCGGACTTTTTGTGGCAATCCCCTCACATAACATTTGATTCTTTTGACCTCAGTGTCAACCATATCAGGCACCAATCTAGATAGTCGGCTGAATTCAGTAGTATACTCACGATGCGTCATCATACCGGCCTTCAAATTCAGGAACTTCATCTCCGTCCTTTCAACCTCTGCATCTGCACAGAACTTCTTCATCACCAACTCTTTCAGATCGTCCCATCTCAACGCCTTGATCTCATCCCTAGACTTTCTCTGCTCCACACTTTCCCACCAATACATAGCTTCTTCCACAAATGACTGAGTAGCATAACCCACAGCTTGGTCGGGACGGCATTCGCTAATGCGGATAACCTTGTCCATAGTGGTTATCCATTGGAGAGTAGCGATTGCGTCTCCCAACCCAGTCAGCTTCGGCGGGTCGCATCCTTTGAAGGACTTATAGCTGCACCCACCTTGTCCTCTTCTCCTATCATCGACTTTCACAGACTTATCCTCGCTCGAGGCCCCTCTTTCTCCTTCCCCAACCTCCTTACCATCACCCCCTGCCCCTTCAGCAGTTCGCTCACGGCTTCCAGCAGATCCTTCGGGATTCAGGTTCTTCACAGCAGCAACTACAGCTTGAACAATGGCTGCTTGAACTGCAGGGCTAAGTTGAACTTCTTCATTGTTGTTCTGGTCTCCTCCAGCTGCGCTTCCTTCATCTTCGGTGTGGGAAGCTTCTTCTACCGAGGGTTGCCGGACAAGACGAGGCCTGCCACGACGTCCTGTGCGACCCCCAGTTCCCACAAATTCTCCAGCTCCAGCCATCCGTATTCTAAAAGGGAAAAACACAAACATCATCACTCAAGGAACTATTTAGTACAAGGATAGTAAGGCTAACAGGTAATAACAGTGGCCAGTTGTGATTAGCTGATCACGTTACCTTCCGTGTCCTATACACTTCCCTTTATGAGTCTATTGGTGCTGGTTCTACTTAAGCAGTTAGTCAAGTCAAACAATCAATTATTCCTATCCCTGCCGTTCACGTATCTTTTCTTTCTCATTAACATATATCATTTAATCATACACTTTACCTTTACTGATCTTGCTTGAGCGACACATGGCATTCTTGAACTGGCATCTTCTTTCTTTCTCATTTTAAATCTCATTCTCTGTTCGAGTCTAAGCATGTAGGATGCTTAAATCTCTCGAACTTATGCTCTGATACCAACTTGTAAGGCCCCGAACCCGGTAGCCCTACTTTAGCGTCGGATTTACTCATAAACACAGTTCTTCAATCAGAGTTTATTAAAACTTTTCGCGGAATATAAAACATCAATCATTTGTTACAAAACGTTAAACCTTTTCTTTGATACCATAACACAAAACTTTATATTTAAAACATCTTTACTTCTTTCTTCAGATGCCAGCCGTTCAATCCATGCCGTGTGTCATCCTCATGCTAACTCTGTAATCAGCTCACCTGCGTGCATACTAAAAGTCAGCTACGCTGAGTGAGTTCTAGTTAATCGAACGCCATACAATACATACACATACATACATATCCGTAGATACATATCCATACTTCACTAGTTACCCTTCTGTTCTACATACACACTTACTACCATACATACACACATATTTATAACCACTAACCTCAGTCTACCGAGAGTACGTTCATAGTCCGCCGTCTATACCTGTACTCAAGGTCGTGAACACGTAAAAGGTCCGCGGTCCTTACCTATGTTCACCCTTTATGGTACGTGCAAGGTCCGCAGTCCTTCCCTATACCATCCTACATCCACAACACGTACAAGGTCCACAGTCCTCCCCTATGTTGCAACCTAAACCATAGCACGTACGAGGTCCGCAGTCCTCCCCTATGCTACCACAATACAACTACAGCACGTATAAGGTCCACAGTCCTTTCCTATGCTGATGCCTATCTATAATACGTATAAGGTCCGCAGTCCTTAACTACGTTGTCGTCTATTATCTGTAACACGTATAAGGCCCACCGTCCCTATCTACGTTTACGTCTATCATCTACTTTACGTATAAGGCCCGCAGTCCTTAACTACGTTTACATCTATCATCTACTTTACGTATAAGGCCCGCAGTCCTTAACTACGCCATCACCAGCCGAGTCTATGTCCGACAAAAGCTAGAGGGATTTGCCATCCTAACTTACTATGTCGAACGTAGAACTCACATACCATTCGTGTACCTGCATACACCTACTTCACATATACAATAATTACATCATAGCATAAGAACACCCTAGGCGTTCTTTACATCATTCATTTAACAACCATACCTCTTGTCGATACGTGCAATATCCGAAGATCGTTCACGCCCCGACAAGTATTCATTTGTAATGTTCATGCATCTTCGATGTATAATATTCGTACCTTTATTTTTGACCTGACAGTACGCGCAATATCCGAAGATCGTTCGCGTACCGACAAGCAACCATTCATATCCATCACATATATCACATATGGCATACACTTATCACTTAGGATAAATGTATTAACAACACATCGAGTATGCACACAGCCCCGAAAACATAACACATAAATGGGGCTAGAAACTCACCTGAATACTGTTACGCTCTCCGTTAATAGTTATTCCCCTCTTGAGCTGCGCACGGCTAACTGTATAATATTTACACGTATCAATTAGCTACTACTACTTATGTTGCGTTTCTATCTTTATATGACCCACAACGAACGGGGGTCCGGGGGCAGCGCCCCTGGTAGCGGGGTTCTAGGGGCGGCAGCCCCTAGCGGGGTCCAAGGGGCAGAGCCCCTGGCTGGGGTTAAGCTGCCAGGTCAGCTTGGAAAAATTTTATTTTCGATAACTGCCTTAACACATTTTCCATTAGGTTTTTAATTTATTTTATAAACGAACTTCACTTCAGGCGAAGTTAAACCTTAGGCGAACTTGGAAACAGCTTGGTTCTGGCTTGATTCGGTCGAATAGGGACACGTTCGATCGAATAGGAACACGTTCGATCGAATAGGAACACGTTCGATCAAACAGGAACACGTTCGATCGAATACAACACGTTCGATCAAACAGGAACACGTTCGATCGAATACAACACTCATTCGATCGAATACAAAACTCATTCGATCGAATGAGTTGGAGACCATTCGGTTGCTTCCCTATTCGGTCGACTGGACTTGTTCGATCTACGCATTCGATCGAATGGACTGATTCGATCGACTGGTTCGATCGAATGAGTCTGATTCGACTCCTTCAAGCTGGGCGACGGAGAAACCCACGGGTTTTCCAGATTTTCCAGATTTTTGACCCAAAATCGAAGTTTTTGACATGGAAATGCTCGGGATTGAAAGGGCTATCGATTCCTAGTACTTTTAAACACAAAAGCTTGCATTTTGACACCAAAACAAGGCGGTTTTTGACCCGAAAACTCAAGTTACGAAAATGGGAGTTTTTGCTCGATTTGAGGTCGGAAATGGTTATGAAAACGGATGATTTTCGAGAGGGACTTACCAAAAACGATTAGGAACAAGATTGTGGACTCGGATTTGTGATTTGAGAACTTTCTCTCTCTAGCTTCTCTCTCTAGAAATGAGAGTGTTTGGGTGGGTGTAAGTGAAGGAAGATGGTGAAAATGGTGGAAGTGTCAAGAACTTTCGTTTATATACTACGGGTTTGGTTAGGCTCGGGTTGGCTTCCTACGGGTTGAGACAGGCCGAGTTCATAAAATAACTAAGCCCAAGACCCGTTCCTTACTCGACATTAAATAACTAAAACGTGAAATTACTAAACATAACTTTCTTTTATTTATCAATATAAAAATTTTAGGATGTTACAGTTCACAAGTAAAATAAGATAAATCGTTTAGCGTTTTGCGTAACCTCGTTACGACGTTTAAATGTTGCGTAACCCCGTTACGACGTTTGAGTGTGTTACCACGTTACAGCGTTTGAGTGTGTAACTACGTTACAGCGTTTAAGTGTGTAACCACGTTACAGCGTTTAAGTGTGTAACCACGTTACAGCGTTTAAGTGTGTAACCACGTTACAGCGTTTAAGTGTGTAACCACGTTACAGCGTTTAAGTGTTTTGCATTACCAGATAGTGTTATGTCAAATTATATATCGATAGGTAGCTAATCTATACAACAAGTATCGCTAAGTGGTTCGCGACCGAAGCTGACTGTTTATCAAGTGCCCGTCACCAGGTCCTCCAGACCATGGTAAGTGTTAGCCAAAATTTACACCCACTCAACCTCCAGTTGAGCTTAGCGTCGGGTGGGGTTTGTCAAACCCAGTAGTACTACCCAAAAGTGACTCGCTATTCCAAATATTAACCGGTCCGATGTGTGGGACTTCAAATGTTACGTATGCCGCTTAGCCTTTACAAGTGATATATAATTTATAACAAAATCTTTCATATGCGTTTATCTCAGAAAATATGTTTATCGGAGTATGTTATCTCCCCCAAGTGAAAAACGTTTGAAAACAGTTTAAGAGTGGGGTAAGTGAACTCACTGTTTGCGAAGAATATCCGATCTAGATCACCGAGTGATGCGCGTCGTAGAAAACTCTCTAGCGTTCTAAAATAACAAAGAGATTTTCTAAGTATCGGAATGTTTAACGAGTCTCTAGACTCGGCACATAATACCTATGCACGTAACATGTTTCGTGTTTCGTTTGTGAATCGTGTGTGACTTAAACAAGTAAAATTGTGATACGATACATGAGTGAGCAATTACTTTCGTGTCACGTATTAATAACATACTTATTAGCAATTATTCCCGTAGGGGCATTTTGGTCAACAAACAAAGACTAACTAACCATTATTCCCCATAAGGGCAATTTGGTCAATTCATGGCAATCAACTAGCAACTATTCCCCGCAAGGGTATTTTGGTCAAAATACAACAATTATATAAAAACTATCATATTTCATGCATTCCTATACAACTCAGCAGCTAGTTTCGTTATGACAGAATTTCTACTTGAAAGATTGCACTAGTTTACCGATTATAACGTCTCAATTAATTTACCAAAAATTACCACAGGAGCATACATATCTTAGGTTTCCAGAACATCTTTTATCTTATTTTTATTCCATATAGATTGTTCATAATGATCAAAACATTACAGCTAACTTATATCAGTCAGATTCATGCACATCAGAATGTTATTTGCAATTCCCGTTAAACGAAAAATCCAATAAATGCAAGACCACTTGGGTTTGGTTCCTAACTCAGTGAGTCAACCTCCAGAGGTGGAACCAACCCAATTGGTCTCGTAGTTCATGAGATATAACATTTACAACATAACCTAACAGCAGGTCTAACAGCTCAGCTTTGCATCACGTTTTTGTAAAATCATAAAAGTATACTTCCACTTATCCAAAAATTACGAATTTATACTTCATAGAAACTAGACTCAACCTAGTTTACTGCAGTACCCACAATCTCAATCAATTTTCACGTTTACACTTCGTTACAGTCAGTTAAACATCGTATATACGTTCTGTCCAGAATCTGTTCACATCAAAACTCATCATAATAACAATCTATGAACTATCATGCATCCATATAACCCTCTAGACACTATAACTACTATCCATGCATATCAATCACACCATACATACAAGATTAGGGTTTGTGTTTTAATTCAAATCAAGAACAACAATCAATCATGTATCAATATCAATCTAGTTATCAATCTATTATCCAACTAACAAGAATCATAACAATCACATACATACAAGATCGGCCGATTTAGGGTTTTCACACAACCCATCAAACATCAAAATTAAACAACAAAGAGGTAAGAGATGATCAAGTATACCTTCCTAGCACCTAGTTCTTGGATTAATCTCTTGATTTGATGTGTATATGTGTGTGATGGTGGACGGCAGCCGTGGGTCAAGAGAGGGAGAGAGAGCCGATCGGTGGTGTTGTAGGTTTAGAATAATAGGTTAGGGTTTGTTTATTAGTGATATATTTATAAACAAACAAGTTACACTCTAGTCCTTCTACTTTCAAGTGTTGTTTTTCTAGAACATTCTATCCTAACTTGCACATAATCATGACAATAATATAACACATAATCCTAACACATAGTTATCACATCATTAGTGTTTTAGTGTGCTTCGTTTATTCCTCAATCGTTTGCGTTTCGGTGCAAATCCCGAAAGACTACTACACATGTAGTAAGTGTTAAGCGTCATTTAAACCCTAGTTTAAATGTAATGAAGTATGCGTTATAGATTCAACGATCTTAAAGTTTGAATTAACGGAGTTGAGTTAACGAGGTTAACCTGAAATTGACGATTGTCACATAAAACTTCAAATTATTTTTGTCTGGAAATACCGTTAGGTCCCTACACTTTTTAAGAGAGACATTTTATACATGATATTTTTAAGGTATTACATCTATAGAATAATTATAGATATCTTGAATAAAATAAAGTAATAGTATTTGAAGATTGAGGATGACGCAAATGATAGGAATTTATTTCATAGCCTTCGAATAGCAATTCCTCTTGATAAAAATAACTCGCATATCAATTATGATAAGTTAAAATACCAACTCACATGTAAATTATGATGAGTTATATAATACAAATATAATTATTTGTGTGTTTTTCACTCAGAATTATATAATGAGATTAATATTTCAAAAAATGATAAGAAAGACCTTAAAAGAAAGGACTATTGGTTTTATTGGTCCCAAATATTTCATTTTTGCCGGCGCTGGTCCCAACTATCACTTTAACTGCCAACGGTCCCAACTTTCACACATGTGTCTGCCACCAGTCCACGACTAACCGAGTACTAACTCCGTTATGTTTTAGATGACGTGTCCATCCTACGTGTTAAAAAACCTTGACGTGGCTGCCTGCGTGTATATTAATAACAAAAAACCCTTCTCCTCCTTCACAAATCTGCAAATTAAAGTCAAAATCAAAACCAATGGGGTTAGGGTTACTAAAGTTTAGTGAAAACACATCCGACAGTTCCCGGCAATCGACAAGCGGTCATGGTAACAAAACCTCGGTATGTCCACACCGGCAACCGAACACGCCTGCAACACCGTCATACCTTTCGGGATCTTAACCGGATAGCCGTCCACAAAGACCTCGATGACGTCATCCGGGTTGGGGAAATGAACCCTGGCTCCGGCAATCGGTGTCCACTTCGGGAGATCCGGTTCGGCTGCGGATTCGGGTTTGTGGAGGTCCGGTGTTGAGGTGATGGTACGGAGGAGTCTAGGGTTTGTTGGTATGAGTTTGGATCGGAGAGCTTTGGAAGCTAGTAACCCTAACCCCATTGGTTTTGATTTTGACTTTAATTTGCAGATTTGTGAAGGAGGAGAAGGGTTTTTTGTTATTAATATACACGCAGGCAGCCACGTCAAGGTTTTTTAACACGTAGGATGGACACGTCATCTAAAACATAACGGAGTTAGTACTCGGTTAGTCGTGGACTGGTGGCAGACACATGTGTGAAAGTTGGGACCGTTGGCAGATAAAGTGATAGTTGGGACCAGCGCCGGCAAAAATGAAATACTTGGGACCAATGAAAACCAATAGTCCTGAAAGAAATTAGTGAGCTCAAAAATGATAAATCTTAATGAAATATTGTTTAAACAAGTCAATGAGCATATGAATATGAAACTAAGCTAAAAGTCACAAGAATACAAATAACATACAAATTATTTCAAGATAATGTTAAATAAGAAGACAACCAAAATCTGTCAAGATCTTAAAAGGGTAGTAAAATGTTATCTGTCCAAATATTATCAAGTGTTGTTTGGATTTTTCTTAGGAACATAAATGAATCAACAAAAATATCATCAAATCAATCATGCTTCTTTGACACATTCCTTTTTTGTGATCCATTTCAAAATGGTCGATCTCTTATTTTTGGACTTGTTGGGTTTGTAAGCATATTAGTTCCATGCAACCAAGGAACATTTGTAGCTCACTTTGATTCGTTAACAATATTAACGAATCAAAAATTTAACATGCTTCACACACCATTGTTATAAAAACGTAATTCAAAATACGTATTACAAATATTTTGTATTTTATTTTTACTTATATATTTTTATTTTACACTACAAAAATTACAAAAAAAAAATAGAAAAAATAATACCCTAATCCCTTCTAGATCCGTTGTTGATGGTTAACCCTACCAACATATAGAACATTCTAAAACACACTCTAAATGTGATGGGCTCCCGGTAGGTCAATCCAATGCAACTCAAGTTCAATTTCTCCAGATTCAGCGTTCCGTAATTTAAGAAGCATATTTTGAGAGATCATACCATCTTTCCATGTCACACAGCTTTCTTCCGATAGGCAATTTGACTCGGATGGCTCAACTTTCTTTAGAATAGTGCCATTTGTGACCGTATGCGGGTCCAAGTGCATCTTATGTGCCTCAAGAAATGGTTGGATGTCAATATCTGCATCTCCCATTTCATCGTCCCTACTAAACGTGTCATGATCATAAACCTCCTGCAACACATATATGCATGCGTATAAGAATATGATTCATATGCTTAGGTAAAATTAAAAAACCTGTGAGAAGCGTATAAGTCTTAAAAGGATCCACAGATGTCATTGGACTAAAGTAAGGTCACACGAGTTGAGTAACAAATTAAATAAATTCGGTTCTAATGCTTGTATCATGGCACACATTAAAAAATGTCGGATTCTTGAAACATTTTTTTACCAAAAAAAACTAATAAAATTGTATAATAGTCTAATTTATCTTTAATGAAATGTATAATGATAAGAAAATTTATTAATTGTTTAATAATCTAATTTATCTTTTAGGAAATGATTTAGTGGGATTATATCACTATACATTTTCAGTTGCTTATGACTGGTTAAACTACATTGAGTAGTCATACATGTTATCTAACAAGCCAAGACGGGTCACGCCAAATGAATACAGTTTCTTACACAATGAAACAAGTCGGGTTCTCTTGTCGCAT
The DNA here is from genome assembly GCF_021521415.1 of Bidens hawaiensis. Classification (NCBI taxonomy): domain Eukaryota; kingdom Viridiplantae; phylum Streptophyta; class Magnoliopsida; order Asterales; family Asteraceae; genus Bidens; species Bidens hawaiensis. The sequence goes on along the minus strand of NW_027497665.1, from coordinate 5,432 downwards.
TACATTTTTAACGAATACTTAAGTTCTTTGTGTCAAATATGATATAACTTATAATACTAAATAATAATATGCGTGTTTGGTTAAATGACTTAGTGGATTATATAAAAATACATTTTAGGTGACTTATGCCTCATTGGATTATAATGAAGTTATACAAGGCTGGGCTTGGTAACAGTCAAAACAAATAAGGTCAAATGGGTAAATATTCTTACACAATGGAACATGTTAGGTTGGGTTGTCTTGAAATATTTTTTAGTTAAAAAAAATTATTTTTAATTTAACTTGTTATAGCTAATCTTTTAATTCACAAGTTACCAGTTAAAGATAAAGCATAATCTGACTCAACTCGTACAAATTTCATAAACAAAGGGTCATGAAATCAATATCAAGTTAAAATGGCATAAAGAACTAACGTCTTGACTAAGGGTGTAGATGAGTTGAGTTGGGCCCAAGCCAACTAGGCTGGAGCTCGGCCCTCATTAATTACAAGAACTCAAGCATGTGATCGGCTTGTTTCGAGTCAATTCCTAAAACTCAAGCTCAACTCGTGAGTATTTTGTTTTCGTTAGGTTCAATTCGTTTATTATTCATTAGAAAAATGATATGTGTGAATAATAATTTTTATATATGTTTTAATCATATATTTTTTATTCATAACATATTAACGTATAGTTATTTTACCATATTTTTTGTAAGAAACATATTTTCAATATAAAAAGAGAGTTATATATATATATATATACACACACTAGGCTCGCTAGCCCACTCGGATCGGGTTCATTTATTAAACATGCTAATTTTTTAATTCAAGCTCTTTTAATCTTTGCTTTGTGAATCTAATTAATAATTATTGTGTATATGAACAATTTAAGATATAAACATAAACACAAGGTTAGATCTTCGTTCAGGATATCATATTACGTACCAGTTCAATCGGAAGATCAGGATTTTCGATTGAAAGAGTCAAATCTTCATCCCACACGGGATTTAGCTCTTTATAGATAATGCGAGTCTTCAATTTCTACATGATCAAACACACAAACAAACAGTTATCACCATGCATGCATGTAATCGAATCAAATTGAATACGTTCATGAAAAAATTAATAATAATAACCTGATCGCCCAGTTTCAAAATGCAATAAGGATCGCTGGATCGAAAATCACGAATAACGAGATTTATACCTCTTTTAACCCTAATTCTAAGAAGACCCAACAGATTGTCCATTAGACAACAAGATCCCCAAAACCTGATTTTTAAATCCCATACGATTATTATGTTGTTGTTAATATGATAAAAGTGAGAAGAAAGAAGGTGCAATTAATCGGAAATTGAGATATTTTTTTTGTTTTTGTTAATCCAAGGAAATGCATGCATGTTGTGTGTGAGATTTGAATTTTGGGATTAGATGTTCATGCATGTTAATCACACGTGCATGTGTTTGTGACCACTAATTGTACATGTGAATGACCATTGTCACATTTTCTTGTGTTTTAACCCGGAATGATATGAAATGTGATGCTAGGGATTTTAATCTTGTTGGTTTTGGTTGTAGGGTTAATTTTTTTGGCCCAAATCTAAATTTTATCGTTATTTATGTCGTGTCGTGTCGTGTCGTGCTGTATTGAGCTCATTAAAAATCATTTTGCGTTTTGATTAAGCATGTTTCATATTTATGCGTGAATACGAGTAACACTTTATAATGTTATTATTAATATAATAGGCCAAGTAAACCATGCCAATATATTGCATGATCTGCTCTCGGTGTATTACTCATCCAGGAACTCATGTTTTTGTTTTAACCTGAAGTATTGCTCGTCGATTACAAAAACATGCCTTGGTGGAGAAGGTTTACACCCCCTTGTAATGAAGAGTGCGTTATTCCTCTACATCAGGGCGTTATTCATCTACACTGATGTAGGACTTACAATAAAACAACACAATATTCTCTACAAGTGTATAAAACATTTACATGATAAAGATCACAAGTTTCGCATGTCACAATTTCGATGAGCCAAGCTCAAGCTCGATCTTGCAGCCTATGCGTGAAATTATATAAATTTAACATAAAAGTTAATATATGTGATTTTCTCATAACAATAACATGGTAATTTATGTTTTCACATACAAGCCTAGAGATTAGTAATTATGAAATACATTTCATCCATGGATTATAAAACGCAAATTTAGTATATCACAAATAAATGTTTTTGCACACACGATCCAAAATCGACACGATTTCATTACAATCGCATCATGTATTCAATGATCAACACCACCATTTCTTTTGTTCCGTTTCAGATTCTGCAATCATTGCATGGGCAATTTTAGCCAAGAGAATTTCCAAAAACAGGAAGAAGATTAATGGATATTCCGGCGGGTGCTCTTAGAATCACGATAAAAAGAGGCGTCCATCTCGCCATTCGTGATAGCAAATCCAGCGATCCATATGTCGTCATCAAGATGGGTAATCAGGTCACATCATCTTTCATATTGTTCAATTAATATATATGCATGTGAATTTATAATTAATGATCTTAATATTAAATGTTGTTTAAGTTGGTATATATATATATATAGAAACTCAAGACTCGGATTGTCCAGAAGATTGTGAACCCTGTGGGCAGAAGCCCCCCCTTCTCAATAACGAGCTCACGGTGTCTGTTTTGCAGGTCATCAGAAGAATAATCATCTTTGCAGGACCTAACCCTCGTGGGAAACATCTACTTAACACTAAGATTATCCGTAATCCGCCGGGGTCACTTAGTGTTTCTTCATTGGCGTCATCCGTGCATAAAAGCTAGAACTAATTCTTTTTCAGTTTTTTCAAAACCTCTGGAAAGATGGTTAAGGTTACTCCGATGCCAAGGCCAACGAGTGACCAAGAAACTCCGGTAACCACAACCCCAGCTACTGGGGGGAACACCGGCGAGTACACAATTTTTACGAACACTACCCCGGTTACCCAAGCCGGGGCAAGTGCAGTAAACAATCCTCCCCTGGGATTCATTGATACCCAGTTGGAGAAACAACAAACGAGGCTCCCCCCGCCAAACACTTGATCAAGTTAAAGCGTGGGCGGAAGCACGTCAGAAGGAATTCCAAGCTGAGTTGGATGAACGCTTACGTTCACTCCAACAGGCTGACGAATTCGGAAGCACTCGACAACAGCTCAACATGAGCAATGAGTGCGAGTACTTGGACGATGATTGGGAGGAGTCCGACAGTGACGCAAACCCTCGTCATAGGGCGAAAGGGAAGCGCAAGGAAACGGACTTCCAACCGAGAAGGAATTTTGGAGAAAACCTTCAAACCAAGGAACGCGGGGGGAAACCCACGTGACTTCTCCAAAACCTTTAGACCAACTGTTGCAAATGCAGGGAACGTCAAAGTTTGCAAGGGACATTGCGGAAGCAATCGCCCCGAAGAGTGCCAAACAGATGTCCAACATCGGCACTTATGATGGTATATCCGACCCAGACGATCACTTGAACAGATTCATAGCGGGGGCAAACCGTCAGCAACTGGACGGAACCCACGTGGTGTTATATGTTCCAGATGACGCTGGTTGGAGCGGCCAGGGCGTGGTTTGATCGTTTACCGGTCCACCACATCTATGATTGGGCGGACTTCCAACACAAGTTTCAGCCAGCACTTCAGTCAACAAAGAAAATATACTGAAGAGCAGTGGACGATCCTCAACTGCGTTAGAGAGGAGGATGAGTCTTTACTAGACTTCATCACGCGCTTCAATTCAAAGAAGCTAAGTCTGGGCACTATTAGCGAAGATCTTGTTCGCGCTGCTTTCATCCAGGGCGCGGAAGACCCAGAGCTCATCCGCACCTTGACGGGTAAAGATTGCATGCCATCCACGTGGGATGCCATCATGACAGCAGCTAAACGCTTTGCGGAAACGGAGAAGCAACTGGGTAGAGATCTTCCCCAGAGCACAAACCTCTACACCCAGAGGACGAGAGAAAATAACGTTTATACCGCCCGACAAAACAAAAAGAGGAAGCTTGGTATTTGGCAGTCAAGGGTAAACTTTGACACCTCATCCGGCTCGCACCCTCGGTTAGGCGGAAGGGATAACATGCAGTCGTCGAACCGGAACTCCAGATGGACGCCACTCACCAAAAGCGTCACCGAGATATTTGCCACCGAAAGGCTCCCATGGCCAGAGGCTCCAATAATCCGACAGCGTCTAAACGCTGATCAAAGCAAATCCTGTGACTTCCACAGGACAAAAGGCCACACCACGGAGGAATGCGTATCCTTGAAGGACGTCGTCGAAGCATTTGTCAGAGATGGGAAACTCACACACCTCGTGGCGTAATGGACGCTAAGCAGGCTAATGCGTGTAGAACCCCAGTTGGGGAAAACACGAATGAAACTGCAGCTTCAATGTTGGAGACTACATACTGCGTAAACAACGAGATTCCGAACCAGGTGCATATCGGCTCGAAAGGCTCGATGGCACCCCCCATCCCAAGAACATGGAAGGGAGCTCAATTACACAGGCTGCATGTAGATCAATTCCAAACTTGTAAAGAAAAGGCCTAGAGCCACTTCTAATGGAAATGATTCTCCTTATCACATTGACGCTGATAGTCTTACATTTACTTATGATCTGACCACACTGATATGCCGGTATTCACCGCATAAATAAGTGGGAAAGTAAGTCGTTGCGTGTGGAAGGCGGCAAAACCCGCATAAACGCAAAAAACGATAAAAATTTCTAAGGAAAAGATGAGGAAAACCTTCACGCATGTCAGTTATAGGTGAAGTTTGGTCATCCCACTAAATGAAAGTGACGGTCCTACCCGCACAATCATGATAGAGGAAACTGAACATTAACCTATTGACAACCACGCGTCGAAAGGTTAACTTATTTAAAACACTTAGAAAATTTCTAAAAAGATGAGGAAAACCTTCACGCAGGTCATTTATAGGTGAAGTTTGGCCATCCCACTAAATGAAAGTGATGGTCCTACCCGCACAATCATGATAGAGGAAACTGAACACTAACCTATTGACAGCCACGCATCGAAAGGTTAACTTATTCAAAACACTTAGAAAATTTCTAAAAAGATGAGGAAACCTTCACGCATGTCAGTTATAGGTGAAGTTTGGCCATCCCACTAAATGAAAGTGACGATCCTACCCGCACAATCATGATAGAGGAAACTGAACACTAACCTATTGACAGCCACGCATCGAAATGTTAACTTATTCAAAACACTTAGACAATTTCTAAAAAGATGAGGAAAACCTTCACGCAGGTCAGTTACAGGTGAAGTTTGGTCATCCTAAGTGAAAGTGACGGTCCTACCCGCACAATCATGATAGAGGAAACTAAACACTAACCTATTGACAAACACGCGTCGAAAGGTTAACTTATTCAAAACACTTGAAAAATTGCTAAGTTAAAC